>NC_091282.1:728326602-728336602 GCF_032444005.1 Ranitomeya imitator | reverse complement strand
TCTATATTTTCCTACCTATACTTTCCCTTTTGATAATAGAAAGGTGCCTATATTTCCTCAGTCAGTGCAGTCATCAGTAACCCTAAAATCTTCTGACCTAAACACCAAACTTGTGTGTGAAAACTTAGAAGTGTCCATCTGTGTAGTGTAGCTGTAGGTTGCTGTGCATCCAGTGGCTGATTGTCCTCCTGGAGCAGCAGTAGCCTCCTTCCCTCCTTCCCTCCTTCCCTCCTTCCCTCCTTCCCTCCTTCCTCCTCCCCTCCCCCTGTTGTTGTTTTTTTTTTTTCCCCCTCTGGCTTAGAAGTGTCAATCACCTTCCTTCTGCCATTGGCTGGAGAGTTTGCGTCAAAAAGTTGCCAGTGAGGCTCCTTGTCTGCAAATGTTCTCCAGAGAGGGACAGAGCCTGAGCTCTGAGCAAGTAGCACCCAGGACCCTCCTCCTGCTCCCCCTTTGTATGTGGAGGCTGAAGAGGGAGATCACAGCTTTTAAGCTCCTAGTTTGCTCTGAGTCCTCCCAGGAAGAGAGGTTTTTTTTTTTCTTCTTTCCTTTCTATTAAACCAACTTGGTTCGGGATAAAGACCCTTCTATATTTGCAAAGCATTTGAAGGGTAAGTTCATATCTAATAGCAATCTATTTATTTACAGAATGTCGATTTATTTTCTGCATAAATGATCTGATTGGTTTATTTTTTTTATTAGAATCGCTCATACATACATAGAAGCATCTAGATCTATAAATTCAAATATGCCTTCGTTTAATTAACAAAGAGCCAATCAAGGTATAATCACAAATACAGAATATTGGGTACACATCGCTGCCTTCATGGCCCCAATTGACCAATATTCATTTACATGGCATCCAACAAAGAGCTAAGACACAATATACCAGTAGACAATGATACATGTAACGAATCCACCATCACCCCTCTTGGCAGTATGTATATATAATAATGAAAAGGAGGTTTATTAAAATAATAAACTAATTAATTAATAGGAGGCTGTCAATTTAGGATCCGAATAATTATATCAATATATATCCTCCAAAATAGAAAACCAGGTCATGAATTCGTTCAGGTATCAATGAATGCACAAATCCTAATAATACTTTACATTATGTTACTAGATTAATTAACCACTAGTGATGACAATTACTTGCACATAACAGTAAGAATACTTAGTAATGTTTAGAATTTACCTATTAGGTTTGCAATAACCAACCTCCTCCACCAAGGGTCCAGTCCAGGCTACACATAGAAGTCCATGGAAACTCCATTCTTTTTTTGTAAACTTAAATCTGTGTCTTCATTGGGATAATACACAAACAGTGCTAACCAGATAATTGAGGAGGCGGGGAGTCTCATCCCCTTTTTCTCTCTCTCATTCTCTGGGAAATCAGGGGGGTATTTTATTTTTTACATAAAGCAGAAATAAATATTGGTCGCTCAGTAAATTCATGAGTGGAGTTTTAATGATCGGTGTTAATCTACAAATAAATAGTATTAAACCTCCAGTTTCCCATTTATCGACAAACTGATTTCTTCTTCAGTTTCAGATCAATAAGCTTGTACAAGGAAAAAAAAAAAACATTAGATTTTACTTTTAAAAATAATCAACAAAATCTGCAAATAAACCTATAGAATATGGATGAAACATATCTAGTTTGTTTAATTTTCTATTTTTGTATGATTACACCCCCCCCAAAAAAATGCATCTTGAATGTGCACGAGTCCTGATAACAGATGTTACAGGCAAGAGCAGATGCTATGAGATAATTAAAGAACAAATAATTACACAGCGAGTGGCACAATGTTTTACTGTAGGAAAGGATAATATTTATTTTAGCAAAAAGTCCAATTTAAGAAAGAATTGGGCATTATATTTTTATGTTTTAATGTTGATTTTAATTTTGTATCTATTCTTATTTTTTAATTTTTTTACAGTCTTTATATTTTACCTGTCAATCATTGTGTATATATATATATATATATATATATATATATATATATATATAATTGGTATTGTGCTGTTCCACTTTTTGTTGCAATATGCTTATATAGATAGTAAGATAGATAGAGATATATATCTGTTTATAATATGTTATATATAGATATACAGATTATATATATATATATATATATATATATATATATATATATATATATATATACCTAAAAAAATAGTTTGACACCTTTGACACATCTAGTGCACTGCAGCATGTTATAATGGTAATGTTAATGGTGATGATACAATGATGATATTTGTGATGCAGTCCCAATATTTATCAAAAACATCAATATTTGGGTATTGTCAGTAATTAAAGGGAGAGTTGATAAACTGGTGTCAGAGATAAAAACAAATGATGTCACATTGTCAAAGTGTCTATAAATTCCTCCTCCGGGGTCTTGTGCACTTAGTTGTGTTCTGTCTTTTCTTATTGTAGAAGCAGCATGTTTGGGTGTATGTGTTTTTTGTTTCTTAGCTATCATGCAGAAAATTAATCAGCCCCAATGCTTTGCATGGCGTCCTGTAATTAGGGAACTTGTGCCACTCAGATTATCTCGTTAATTTATCAAGAAAACATTTATTATAATTAATTCTTGGGCGAGGTAATTATTATTGAGCGACTGGTTAGGGGGAAGTAGTGACAGATTGCACTTGTGGAACCGTTTACTGAACTTAGGCAAGTGGGGAGAGAAGGGGGGACTCTCTAAACTATGGTGTCTGGACAGTTAGGAAGCTCCCTTATTAATAATAATTTATAATACATGCATTCATAAGTACATACAGATCTAACCTGAAAATGAAAAATGCAATAGTTAAAATAATAATAATAATAATTACTACTACTACTACTACTACTACTGAACATCGTAAAAAAAATAATAGAAATATATTTACATAATAATTATCTATATAGGCAGATATAAGATGTTACCAGACTAGAACTACAGATATAATTCAAAGCTAAAATTAATCACATTTTAGTTTGTTTTTGTGTTTTTTTTTTTAATTATCTTGTTTACAGTCTAAAACAATTATAGCGATCAATTAAAAACTGTTTCAGAATGTATACATTTTTAGACATATGCTAATACTTAATTTATAATCATTTATTACCATGTGTAATCATGGCTTTACTTCACTATGAATTGTTACCAAACAAAAGTTATTTGTATTGTTCGTGTATTAAAATAAACTAAAAAGTTCTTAAGTTTACTAGCTTTTTTTTTTTTCATTTCCTGAGTGTTTTAATATTTCTAAAAATAAAAAAAAAGAAAGAAAAAAGTTACTATATTTAAATTGTATTTTTATTTTTTTTCTTACAAGATAAAACATTACTTTTAACCCTTCAATTACAAAAAAAACTGCTTATATGTAGATCATCAAATGCTTATCAGTATTAGGTACAAACGTTAAGTGTTGTGTATTTTGGGTGCTGGGATGAGATAGTGATGTTTTCCTGGCTCTAACATTTGTACAAGTTTAGAAAATGTGCACCATTGTCATCCACGATTGTCCTTTAATTGCAAATTTAAAGTGCTGTTTGTTTAACTCACTTATAATCAACATTTTTTTTAACGACACCACAAAATCGTTTGCTTACCTGTAAATCTAATTAGGATAAAGTACTAATTAGGTGAAAATGGCTTCCAATGATGATCTTGCTTAAAAGTCAAATGTGTGGTTTCCTCAAAAGTTCCCATTTCAACAGCAGTACCAAGCAGCAGAATGCATTGGGTAATTAACATGAATGCATTTTCTAATAGGCAGCAGACTGGGCTGAAATTGGTTTCCTGAATTGTGTCTTTGTTTGTTTCCCAAAAGGCTTTGTTTTCCCCCATTATTTATTTAGCCATGGAGTCCTTTGTCTCTGCAAATGGCCCCAATCAAGTTTTTGTTTGAGACAATTAGGCAGTGCTAGCCAATGAGTCTTATGCAAATGGCTACACTGGTTGTGTTGCACTGGAAGGCGTGTTGTATATAGGCATGGGTTGTAACTTTTATTTTTTTGGACTCGATCTAGTCAGCATCCCCCCCTTAGTCCATAGGGCAGCCTGGAGGACTAGAAGTCTAAGACCATGTGCAATAGTCTAGTGAACCTCACACACCAACATGTCACCATAGGCAAAGGAGCTTGCCTTACCTCCCTCCCCCATACACTCAAATAAATAATCCAACTCCCATTAATTTATAGAAAACTGCACCAAATAGCAAGAGAGGATCCTTGATCTCTACCACAACCTGCTGCCACCACCACCTCCATCACCACGATTCCAGACTGCTTTGCCATCTGTGCTCCAAGCCAAGATACTAGCATGATGTCTTATCTCAAGCAACCACCTTATGCAGTCAATGGGCTCAGTCTAACTACCTCGGGGATGGATTTGTTGCATCCGTCTGTGGGATATCCTGGTAAGTAGCGATTTAACCTGAACCTCAGGATCTAGATTTGAAGGGAAATAAGGGGTAGTAAACCAAGAGTAAACTACATCTTAAGTCATTTAACAGACATATATATATATATTATATATATATATATATATATATATATATATATATATATATATATATATATATATATATATATATATATATATATATATTTATTAAAGTTTAATGGGGACCGAAATTTGTGACTTTCTATACAATTTTCTATACAATTTTCTTCATGTGACTTTCTATCCAATTTTTACAAAAATATTAGTTATTAGTTTTTAAATCCTTCATATGTATCAGTGATTTTTTTAATTTAATATGCCACTGTGTATTTTTATTATTCTAGTAAAGAAAAAAGTATTAACTTACAAAGTACCTAAATCTTTTTCTCCAAATCCTCCACAAACACGCTCACCTTTTAGATAATGACATTTTCAATTATTTTCTAAGGCTTTATATATATTAGCTGATATAGTATTTTTACCATGGTATGTGGTTGGAAGAGCATTCATAAGGTTTACATTACATCAACCCCGTTTTCCACGCCGCTAAATACAAGTGCGCAAAAATGAAAAAGTTTAGCCACTATTGGAAAAAACTTCTGCAGTTGATCTCATAGGACATGATGCAATAATTGTCCTTTTTCGAGATTGTATAAGACCAACCTAACGATCAATAGCTATGTTTTCAGCTACCCCAAGAAAACAAAGGAGGGAGCGGACAACCTTCACCAGAGCGCAGCTTGATGTACTTGAAGCACTTTTTGCCAAAACGCGTTATCCTGACATCTTCATGAGAGAAGAAGTCGCTTTAAAGATCAATCTGCCAGAGTCCAGAGTGCAGGTGAGGCTCTTCACCCTCATCATCATTATCACTACTTTGCCCTTTTCTCTACCTGTATATGTATAGATCTACTTTGAATATGTTTTTTTCCCCTGATCCTGGAGCATCCTTTGCGCAATTATTGCAAGGTTTCCTTCTGAGCTGATCCTTTAGTATGCTCTGCAGCAGAGATCTTCGACCACCTGCAGTTCTTCCTTGTAGACCTTGCTTCTCGGTTTGCATGTCTCTCTGTCCTCAGGTGTTATGCTTAATTAATTTTGGTTGTTTTTTTTATTTTAAATTTCAAGGTGTGGTTCAAAAACCGTAGAGCTAAATGCCGACAGCAACAACAGCAGCAACAGAATGGAGGTCAGAATAAAGTAAGGCCTGCCAAGAAGAAGACATCTCCTGCTAGAGAGGTCAGCTCAGAGAGTGGCACTAGTGGTCAGTTCACTCCACCTTGCAGCACCACTGTGCCAGTGATCTCCAGCAGTACTGCCCCAGTGTCTATCTGGAGCCCAGCTTCCATATCTCCTCTTTCTGACCCTCTTTCTACATCATCCTCCTGCATGCAGAGGTCCTATCCAATGACATATACCCAAGCTTCAGGCTACAGTCAAGGATATGCAAGCTCAACGTCTTACTTTGGAGGAATGGACTGTGGATCTTACTTGACACCTATGCACCATCAGCTCCCAGGACCTGGAGCTACACTAAGCCCTATGGGTACAAATGCAGTAGCCAGTCATCTTAATCAGTCTCCAGCTTCACTGTCCACCCAAGCCTATGGAGCCTCCAGTTTGGGTTTCAACTCTACCGCTGACTGTTTGGATTATAAAGATCAAACAGCCTCCTGGAAGCTAAACTTCAATGCTGACTGCTTGGATTATAAAGACCAGACATCATCTTGGAAGTTCCAGGTTTTGTGAACCCTCAGAATTTGAACTTTTGTTTTTTTCTTTGTGATAAAGACACTTGGACTTTCCATATTGAGCCATGACTTGGTTGAAGAAGACAAAGACATTTTTACTCTGGTCCACAGAAAAATTCCTTGCTAGCTTTTTTGTTCTGGAGTTGGAATCCCAACAAACTTCTCGAAATAAGGACATTTATTTATCCTGTGTCTCGATACATTCGTGATCACTATAGTTTTAGCAAATGTGTTGGATGAAAGGTTTTTAAAATGAAGACCATTTTCGCTCAGGCAGTTCATTATCTCTCCAAGCTCGGGGTCCAGTTAGCACCCATAGCGGTGCCCAGTGTTAGCCACCAATTGGCATGGCCATGTGACAACTAAGATGGCACTGAACGCTTCAGGGCTGAGTGAATTGTGCTTGCTGATTGTCATAGATGCACTACTTTATTTAAGAAAAAAAATAATAATGTTTATAAGGAGTCATTATGTAGTTTTTAAAAGACAATCAGTGTGTGTCTTACATAAATGGTCAATCTGTGTTTTTTTTTAATTCTGTGCTAGACTTCAAAGCTGTGATCTCCTGTATTGTATGCAACTGTGATCTCCTCCTCAGTAGGAGTTCAGCTGTAATGTCATAGGCTGTAATGATAAAATAAAATCGGAGCCAATGTAAACCCCCCCCCCCCAACCCATCCCCTTACTCGTTTACCAATGACGAACTGCAATGAAAACTTTATTTTTAATGACTTTCCCCAAATCAATGAAAATCCAAATGGAAAATAAAATTAAAATGCATCATGGACTGTCGTGATCCATCAGTAATAAAGACTTTGCTTAGTATAATACCACAATGGACACTTGCAATTAATTATTGACCCATGTGCTTGGGTTTGTGCAGACCTATATGAATATATATTACACATAGACCTTTCTTTCATGCTCTGGATCCAGCAAATATGTACAATTATATTAAAATGACTCTAGCACAACTTGTGAGTTGCTCTTTGATTGTGGATAATATTTTTGGGATACAATATCAGATCATCCTGAGATGCCCAACATATGCTGTGTGTATGGCAGACCTGGTTATTGCGCACACACAACTTTAATTTTTTTTTAAGCTTAATTAAATGGCATCTCTTAAATGGGCGTTTGCTATAATTGATGCCGGGTGATTAATGAGTGCTAGGTTCACGATGAGGCAAGGCAGGGGTTAAAGACACCGCACTTAGCATAGCTTAATTAACAAGCACATTCAGATATGACAGGAATTCCCTGTTTTTCCAGTTTTCTCCTTGCAGGCTGCTGGTATTCCACTTGCCACAAACTATTTTTTTTTTTTTTATCAAACAAAGAGTAAACGAGAAAGAGAAAGGAATGAAAAAGCAGGAGCAGATGAAGCGGAATTAACGGGGGGAACAAAAGATGATTTAGAAAGAGGTAAACCTATAATTTCATGCACTAAGAAGGTGCTCACAACTATTTTCTAGGTGTTCATTGAGACTAGTTAAAAGTTTATGCCATATGTTGTCTCATATACCATCTCTTGCATTACAAAGAAAGGAAAATATGATATATACAATCATATCTTATATGCAGAGAGCATATGAATATAATTTTGTATTCAATAAGCATGCATATAACTAATGTATCTATATTAATACATTATATATAATTCATTATGGACATATGTATAATATAGAATAGAAATTTATATAAAAAATGTATACTATAATGTGTTATATAGATCTATATTAATTATATATAATGTGTGCATGTGTATATGTGTGTGTATATATGTATAAATTATATATATAGCCACAGTTATATCTATATGTATAGTATATGAATATAATTTATATTAGTTATGCATATAACTATACATATATATTATTACAATATATAATGTATACATTTGCATACTATTAATTTATTTAAAATTACATATGTGTATATACACACATATATATACACTTAAAAACATACACACATATAGATATACATAAATACACATATATGTACACATATACACACATACTCCTCTCTCTCTCTCTCTCTCTATATATATATACACGTGCACATTAATAGCTCGAGATTTAAATCCCACATATAAAAAAATGACCTCTTTATTGTCTATTATATATCACTTATTAAATATTGTTATATTCGCTTCACATAAGTAGATCAAAGTTTTTTTTTTTTTTTACTGATTACATTAATTAAATCTTATATATAATCAATGCATAACAAATATCTAGATTAATCTATCTCTATTATAATAGATATATACAGTATATAGTCGGGTGACAAACTACATTGGTATTGCCATTTCTACTTCCTGCAGAGAACAAGGGCAACAATTCTACCCTATTAGCGAATGGTAGAAACACAAATCCAGAAATGAACTTTCTTACTAGAAAAAAAAGTTGCAGTTTATCTTCATAATAGGAATCCTTCCATTTCTTGGTTACGATGATGCAATCAGAAAGGAAACGGAAACATAAACATTTTGGATTTCTTTCTACTTGATACATTAGTATCCGGCTCTGAAATAATATGTATGTGTGTGATGTGTGTGCGTATGTGTGGTGTATGTATGTGTGTGTGTGTGTGTGTGTGTGTGTGTGTGTGTGTGTGTGTGTGTGCGCGCTTGTGTGATGTGTGTATATATGTGTGTGTGTGTGTGTATGTGTGTGATGTATAGGTGTTTGTGTGTATGTATATATATATATATATATATATATATATATATATATATATATATATATATATATATATATATATATATATATATATATATATATATATATAAATTGGTACAGCATCCAATACCAACTCACATAACGTGCAAAGCTCTCCAAACCAGTAATCCAATGGTCTCCAATAGTAGAGTCAAAAAAAGGAAAGCAGCACAAAAAACTGAAAAATAATGGACTTTATTGCCTGAATGGCGTGGCGATGAAAAAAAAAGCTGGAAAAAGGATATTACATCCGAAACGTCGCCACGCCGTTCAGGCAATAAAGTCCATTATTTTAGCTTTCCTTTTTTTGACTATATATATATATGTATGTATGTGTGTGTATATGTTTGTGTGTGTATCTGCAAAGCAGTGTGAGACTGTGTGTGGGGCTGTTACTTGCCTCCGGGTCATTGTCCACTGTAAAAGGACATTTGATATCCCGAATTGTGCTAATTACATGTTTCTACACTTTCCCGATAATGACCTTTAAATGTTCTAAAAAAAAAAAAGATCAAATTTTGTACTGATTACAACAAAGGCCGTTATCAGAAGCAACATAATAGGACATTTCTTTTTTTTTTTTTTTTCCAAAACTAGTTTTATTTTCTACACAAAAACCTAAAAATCAAAGTATTCCTTAAAAGTCTAATGTTTTCAGCATATAGTTCGATTGGAGTTAAAGACTTATTATTATTCGCCATCAGAAGCAAGAATAATGTAACATAACATATCACTATTAATTGTTACTATTTGTAACAATTAATTATTATCAATAAGCATTAATTACATTCATTTATTATTTATTATTGCTATTAATTGTTATTGATATAGCAATGTTCAATATTAATATTTTTATTAACTATTTCTTATGTTTTTTAAACCATCACTAGCAAACACAAAGCATGATTTATTACTCTCAAAATATTAAAAAGAAATCAGAAGACTAGAAACACTACTTATAACATTAAAGTACACTAACATTCTTCCAATTTTGTAACGTAAAACATGTTAACAGCACAAAGAATACTATATTTGTTATTATATATATATATATATATATATATATATATATATATATATAACC